>NC_079194.1:130947817-130952817 GCF_029499605.1 Hyla sarda | reverse complement strand
ATCCCTGAGGAAGGGCTATGTCCCGCAACCTGTCACAATTTACTGCACAATTCTAGTATAAAAATATATCTGTATATTAGACCGTGTTATCGGGTCTAAATTCATCCGGAGAAGCTCCGGTGTAAAGACTCATGTAAAGACGCCGGGAGATTCAGACAAGCATGCCAGCTTTGGGTGGAGTGATTATATAACTCTCCTCAGTGAAGTGCGCTTTTTGGGTTCTAATAAGTCTTTGGATGTTTAGTGAATAAGTCCGCTCTCCAATTTTGTTTTTCTGTTGCTTTATTCTATGAATTGGGGAGGAAGGATCTGAACCGAGAAGATGGTAGCGGATTTCAGTGAATATTCACACTTGGATGTGTTTTTGCATTAGTTAGTGGTCGGCCGTTGGAGACCACTCACATACAGTAATCCAATTTATTTAGCAGACTCAAAACTTACACTAAGGTAGCAGGAAGATCTGAGACCGCTCCCAATTAGTTCTTTGGTTTTTGTATTTTATATTTTCAATTTTTCGCCCGTGTGAACATGACCAAATGTGGAAACGTTGTGGAGCTATACTTTAAATCCTTCTTTGTCTAACCAGGGCTGTGACCAAGCTGCTGGAGGAACTGGTCTACTTTGTGACAGCTGGCGTTAATTCTGGCCAAGATGTCCTAGAGGTTCTGGTGAACAAACCTAACCGTGAGCGTCAGAAACTGATGCGGGAGCAAAATATTCTTAAACAAGTGAGTGTATCCTCAGGGTACAGACTAAAAACTGTGTCCTATGAAAACTGCAGGATGTTAACTTTTGTTACCCTTAAAAGATCTTCAAGCTGTTGCAGGCGCCATTTACGGACAGTGGGGATGGTCCAATGCTGAGGCTAGAGGAGCTGGGAGATCAGCGGCATGCACCTTTTAGACACATTTGTCGACTCTGCTACCGTGTATTGAGACATTCACAGCAAGATTACAGGAAAAATCAGGTACAGCACTGCAAAAATCTATGCATCCAAAACTCTGTGCTTAAAAGTAGATATAGATATACAGTGACCCCCCCCCCCCCCCCCCCCCCCCGACCTACCGTGGCCCCGACATATGATCAAATCGACATACGATGGACTCTCAGAGGCCATCGCATGTCTGTCAGCATCGACATACGATGCTTTTTTATGTCGGGGCCATCGCATTAAGTGCAATCCGGCAGCGCAAAATGCTTAAGCTGCTGCCGGATAGCAGCTTAATGTTCCCCGTGTGGTGCGTAAAGTATTACTTACCTGCTCCGGGGTGCCCTTCTGGTCCAGCGCTGGTCTTCCGGTGTCTTCTCGGCCCTCTCCGATGACGTCAATACGCTGCTGCGCACATCATCCAATAGGAATGGCGTACGCAGCGGCGTAATGACGTCGCTACGCAGGCCCAGTAAGGCCTTGCGGAAGACAGCAGAGGACTGGAGAAGACCAGGAGAGCCCAGTGGAGGCCCAGGGTCACCATCGAGAGCGGCGGGGACAGGTGAGTACAGCTTCCTATACTTAACATTGCACGGATCCCTCAACATACGATGGCTTCGACAAACGATGGCTCGTTTGAAACGAATTACAATCGTATGTTGAGGGACCACTGTGTGTGTGTCAAGTGGGTGGTCCTATTTGGTTACTAAAGGAGTAGGGCAGTGAAACATAACTTATCCCCTATTCAAAGAATAGGGGATAAGTTATAAATTTCCGGGGACCGACCACTGGGACCAGCCCCCCCCCTTGCGATCTCCTGAACGGGGCCCCAGCAGTCTGGTGGAAGCGACAGTTTCGAGCCCTGTAGGAAGCCGCGGCCAACACTCCCCCCTCCATGTATCTTTATGGTATACATGGAAGGGGCATGTGGTCGCCACTCTGTGTGGGGGTTGGCACGCCCCCTTCCAGCAGACTGCCAGGGCCCCGTTCAGGAGATCAGGGGGGGGGTCCCACCAGTATACTATGCAATTTTTTTTGTTTTTGTTTTACTCTACTCAAATACTGTCCTTCCAATGGACTGCCTGAGATCCCTTAAGCAAAGCACATCGGCAGTGTGAACGAGTCCTAACCTAAATGTTTCTGATTCAGAGCTCCAAATCCTGCAGCCACCACTATTGGAGGCTCAGGCGCTGGCTGCATACAGTTTATACTGTACATTGGAACTTGGGTTGCGCTAAATTAATTTTTTAACACCTCTTTCTAAAATGGCTTTGCATTAAAAGGTGGAAAGTCTCTCTTAGGCTAGAATTCCACTGAGACTTTTGCCCTGCAATTTATTTTTTGGGCTTAAAAACGCTAGAAAAATCGCCAGAAAAACTGCCACAGTTTTCCCCTGCGTTTTGGAGTATTTTTTTTTTTCTGGCATTTTTTCTTGCGTTTTTTACCTCTGTGTGGAATTTGCCCTTTTTTTTTTTATTTTTTATTTTTTGGCCCCTTTTGGCGTTATATTTTTTTATTTTTTTTGCAGTAGGGATGTAAAAATGTATTTAACTAAATGTTTGTTTTTTTTATAACAAAATGTCAATAATTTTCTTTTATAAAGTGTGTGTGTGTGTAACTTTTTTTTTTTTTTTAAACATTTTTTTATGTAGTACTACTACTCCCAGCATGGAACACTGTTCCATGATGGGAGTAGTAGTACCTGTACTATAGACATATTGCTCCGGGTGTCAGTCCTGACACCCAATGCGATCGTCCATTATATTGCAGAGAAGCGGAGCGGCTCTATACATCGCACACATCTCTGCACTATACTCCGGCCAGTGATGTGAATAGAACATCATTCATATTCTCCGCCCAGGGCTATGATTGGCCGGATGGTTGCAGCCAATCACAGCTCTGAGGAAAATATGAATGAATGAGTGGCCGGCCCGGAGTATAGTGCAGAGCAGGGATATGAGCGATGTATACAGCCGCTCCATCTCTGCTATAGACAGGACGATCACAGCGGGTGTCAGTAGTGATAGCCACTGTGATGTGTTCTTACCTGCAAGTACTACTACTCCTAACATGGAGCACACTCTGCTCCATGCTGGGAGCTGTAGTACCTGCATTAATACAGATCGCAGCGAGTGTAATTTCTGACACATGATGCGATCTGTCTATTAATGCAGGTACTACATCTCCCAGCATGGAGCAGAGTGTACTCCATGTTGGGAGTAGTAGTACTTGTAGTTAAAGGAGTACTCCAGCGCAAAATACCTTATCCCCTATCCAAAGGATGGGAAAAGTTATAGATTGCGGGGGGTCCGAGCGCTGGGGCCCCCCAGGATCTCCTGGACTGCGCCGTGGCAGTCTGCCGGAGGTGACGTTTCGTCCCCAGCAGAAAGCTGCGAGATTCATGGAGGGGGCATGTTGGCCGCCGTGTCATGCCGGGACGAAACGCCCCCTTTCCTGTATATTGCCGCGGCCCCGTACCGAAGATCGCGGGGGGCCCCAGCCTCTGACCCCCCGCGATCTATCTTATCCCCTATCCTTCGGATAGGGGATAAGTTATTTTGCACTATAGATGTCCTTTAAGGAAAGATCACAGCGGGTATCACTACTGACACCCGCTGTGATCCTCCTGTATAATGTATGGATGCAGCGGCCGCACGGACGTATATATACACACATGTTGGAACCATCTGGCCAATCACAGCTCTCTGCGGGAAATATGAATATGTGTATATTTACGTCAGGGCAGGGGACTATAGAAGAGCGGCCGGACTCATCTATACATTATACAGGAGGGTCGCAACAGGCGATCTGTCTATTAGTTCAGGTAGTACTACTCCCATCATGGAACAGTGTTCCATGCTGGGAGTAGTAGTACTACCTAAAAAAAATTTAAAAAAGTGAAAAAACACACACACTACATTTTTATTATTGTCTGCTAAATTTGTAGTGCTTTACCCGCCCACATAAATTTATCCCTGTTTAAAAATTAATAAACATTTAGTAATAAAGATACATTTCATTAGCTACAATTTTTTCATCACTACTGTATCTTTTTTATAATTATTTTTTTTAATGGTACCCTATGAAATTTTAATAAAAAAGGTATCTCCATCACTTTTTTTGGATCGCTAAAGTCCAAAAAAGAATACAACCCGCCTGCAAAAAACGCAAAATTTAAAACCAACATGGCGTTTTTCTTGGCGGTTTTGCTCTCCCATAGGCTTCTATGCGAGGAAAACGCCACGATTTCAGGGCAAAGAACGCCAAACTAGGTTTTGTAGGGCATTTGAAAATCCAGCCTATGAGCCCGAAATTGCTGAAAAACGCCAAAAGGATAAAAAAAAAAAAAAAAAAACGCCAAACTGAAAAACGGCAAGTGAACCTGGCATTTTGCAGTTTACAATTGACTTGCAGCTAACATCTGCGTTGCGGGAAAATTGGCGTTTTTGCAAAAAACACCTCAGTGGAATTCCAGCCTTAGATCCATGCTTCAGTGTTTTAAGATACTTGTGTTTTTTTTTTTTTGTTTTTTTTATCTGTGTCTTTGGGGTATTGTTACATTTTTATACTGTCCCTAAACAGGAATACATTGCCAAGCAGTTTGGCTTCATGCAGAAGCAGATTGGTTATGATGTTTTGGCTGAAGATACCATCACTGCTCTGCTGCACAATAATCGCAAGTTGTTGGAGAAGCACATTACAGCGGCAGAAATCGACACATTTGTCAGCCTGGTGAGAAAGAATCGAGAACCAAGGTGAGGTTGTGATTGTAAGACTGATGTTGGTTCAGTACTTAAAGGGACAATCCAGCTAAAACATTGTGTGTTTCCTCTTCCCCTACAGGTTTCTGGATTATCTGTCTGACCTCTGTGTTTCCATGAATAAATCCATCCCAGTCACTCAGGAGTTGATCTGTAAGGCAGTATTGAACCCTGCAAATGCAGACATCCTCATCGAGACAAAGTAAGATTTGTCAATGTGTGATTTATCAATTTCTATGTTAATGGTTACCCAGCATTGAGATCTTGTCTAGCAAAGCATGGCCAAATAAGGTTGGGGAGGAGCCCCTATA